>NW_024387076.1:0-41928 GCF_900408965.1 Simochromis diagramma | reverse complement strand
AGATACTAACCCTTGTGCCTACTGGTGGTGGTCAGAGGGCCCCCGGTGGCGCCTGTGTCCGGCAGCCTCGCCTCTGTCAGTGCGCCCCAGGGCAGCTGTGGCTACAATGTAGCTTGCTGTCGCCAGTGTGTGAATGTTTGTCTGCATGGGTGAATGACTGAATGTAGTGTAAAGCGCTTTGGGGGTCCTATGGACCAGAAACGCACTATACAAAATGCAGGCCATTTACCATTTTACAGTCAAAAATATCACTTTCTACTCGTATTTTAAATTTTGTCTGAATTTAGATAAATTGTGCTGATACAGTTTGTCAAAATGAGAAAATAACAGATTGGCAAGATAAACAGTTTTTAAATGTGAAATACAGAGGCCACATCAAAAGTAGTCAAAAACGGCCAATTACACCCTGGACACCAGCTTTCTGGAGTATTTGAAATAACAGTAATATGAGTGATCCATATGGTCACAAAGAATAGCCACTTGTTTCTGTGCTACCAAAGTTCCCCGGCTTTCATTCAAAATGTGTTTATCGTCAGCACCTGCATATTAAACTACTTAAACATTATAAATGTCTTCAAGCTCACACTGAGGCCTGTGGGGCACAATCAGCCACTGAGACAGTTCACACATTTATATGTGTTTGTATATGAATATTTCATACTTTAAGACTGCCTGTTTATTTAAGGGAGATGAACAAAATACATTGGAATTGTACAAAATAATATCACAGATGACAAATTCAATAGATTTCAAGTAGATGCTTGTGCATTCTTAAAGTCTTATATGTTGAATTGAACTATTTGATCTGTTCAAAGCCTCCCAGTCAGTGCTGTTCTCCATGCCTGTCTGACTGTACATGTTATTAGCACAAACACTTTAAAGGTGATCCTTTAGGACTTCAGCAATAATACAGACAGCAATGTAGTTAGCAATAAAACAGTTTTATTGGGAATTAACTTAAAAAAACAAAAACAAATATCTGTCTCCAGATTCTTGTCACACAGGAAAGAAGCATCAATATCTGATGAGCAGACTTATTTCTTTCTTTTTTTGTTCACATTTTCACATCTTAATTTTTAAGTGAAATGGGCATTTAGAGTTTATACACTATATATATAAGGTAGTACAGTACAGTGGAACCCCGACTTACAAAATGAATTCATTCCCGAGGGTCTTTCGTAATTGAGTTGCGCGTTTTAAGTGAGGCGATGCTGAACGATAGGCTATAGGCTGATTGCTAACTAGAACAACAATTCGTCGTTCAAGTGGAACAGCGAAGCGCAAGTGCGGAAACCAAGGGGTTGTCACATGATTCGGAAGGCATTGTGGGCGTTGTAGGCTCAGCCAATCGAAGCTTTCGTTACTCGGGCATTTTGCCATAACACGGGCAGAAATATTGCCATTCAGTGCCTTCGTAACTTGAATTTTTCGTGAAATGGGGCATTCGTAAGTCGGGGTTCCACTGTATTTTTGTGTGGTGCGTTTTTCTATTTGTTAGCAAAAGTTGAACAAAGGTATTTAAGTTCACGTAGGATGATTTGTTTTCATTTTCACATGGTCTTACTGAGGTAATGCGAATTGAAACATGCATTCTTTTTTTGGGGGGGGGGGGGGCGGGGGGGCCTGATGTGCTGGAAAAGCTTGAAAAGGGACCTTGAAAGTGCTTAAAAAGTGCTTGAATTTGACTCTGAAAAAGGCGTATAAACCCTGCTCACGGCAAAGCGTGGGACAGACCCGCTCGCCTCGCAAGCAATTGAGCTGTTATTACCACCGACAAAGCGCATGTCCCGGTACACAGCTGCCATAACCCCCGCTGTACACTGACTTCATTTACTGAGGTCTTATTTCCTGATGTTCGTATGTGTCATACGTGTTCCAGTCGCCAATTCTGAATTATAACTAACATTAAAAACATGTTTAAGGAGGAGAGAGAGCAAAAAAATTCGATTAACAGCTGATGTTTGGGTTTTTGTTCAATAATCAGCGTGACCTGATAAACGCATAAAAGAAACAACGTTGGTGTTTCCGTCATGTAGTAACTGTTAGGTTTAACTGTACAAAGGTGGTTCGACACTATGAAACACACACAGACTTCATGATGTTCGCCTCATTTTTTTATTGTGAATATTAATCATGAGGGTAAACGGCCCTGTACACCACGGAGCGAGGTCAGCATGTCCACCATATCTTCAGCTCTGAGTTAACCCATCAAACTAATCTAACGCTCATCTACGAATAACTCACGGCTCATATCAATATGATTTTACAGAAAATCATCCTTATTGCTGCAACTATTCCAGAGACATGAAAATCTACAGCATAAAGAACACAAAAATATATAGCAGTCTAACGCAACACTTTAACAGAGATGAATGCATCAGTTTGTCACAGATCAAAGTGGAATGAATGTGATTGGTTGAACTGGTGTTCGTGATCTGTGTTTTCTGCATTTTCATCAGCGTAAGAGACTCAGCAGCAGATTATGACAGTTATACTGTCATGGTTGGCTGTGTGGCAGGCGGGCAAGCAGGAGTGGTGGATCCAAAATGCAGGACTCAGACACAGAAGTTCAACTTAAAGCGCAGCTTTATTGCTGGAAAACCTCTTACTAACTAAACTCACCAAAAGACAAACAAAAACGCTGGTGGACTAAAACACTGAAGCAGAAATACTGAACTGGACTGACTGGAGCTGGAAACAAACCACTGGTAACACGGAGGCAAAACACACACAGCTAGTTGAGGGTACGACGCAACACTGACACAGAGAAACACAGGGTCTAAATACACTGGGAAGTAACGAGGAGAATGAGACACAGAAGGAGAGCACAGCTGGGGGAAATGAGAACTGACGAGACAAGCAAAGCAGGACACATTCACATAAGTCACGGACCTTCAAAGTAAAACAGGAAGGATCACACAGAGACGCGAACTTAACACAGTGGAGACAGCAACTAAGAAACACAGACATAAACCATACGGAAGAGGACTCTAAGAACCGAGAGACACAGAGGGGAACTCAAACATGCAGACACAGACTTACACAGAACAGAGGGGGCATAGAGAAACATGAAGGGCAAGGGATTGAAACTAGAAACCATAGAAACTCACATCAAGTACAATAATACAAAACCCACAAAGAACTAAAACGCTGGGTCAGGAGACCCAGGACCCTGACAGTTACATTTGATGAATCACCAAATTAATAAACGCAAGATACAATCAAACCTGTTCCGACAGTTTGAGTTTGTGTTCCCTCAGCTGCAGACTCGCTGCTTTTTAAATGTTTGAGAGCGAAGATGAGATAGAGAATCAGCAGCAAAGAGAACAGAGAAAATCAAAATCAGAGTTTTTCTCTGAATTAAAGAAGGAAACAACAATATATTCTACATGGTGAAGCTGATGGTTTCTGGTGTTTGGGTCTGTTTTTCTGTATTCATGCAGATAAAGTGTAAACTCAGATGAATTATACCATCAAATGTTAAAGGAAAATATCAGGATGAGTGTCTGTGAGCTGAGAAGGACGTGAAGCGAGCAGTTTATCCCAGAGCTGAAGCTGCTCTGTGTGCAGCGATGAGCTCAGATTCCTGCTGTGATTGATCAACAGTCACAGAAATGTAGACTTGTAGTTATTACTGCAGTATGGTCACAGCAGATACTGATAAACATGTATTATGAGGATGGATGATCAAGTTTCTCACTCTCTCCTTTAAATCTCAGTTTTTTCTTCTTCACAGTTTATCTGTTAATTTATTAATGAATAACACTGAAAGAGTTTCTGTTATATTTCCCCTTGAACATCAGCTTATTAGGGCGGCATTAGGAAATAGCCCCCCTCCAAAGAATGAATAAATGAATGATGATAATAATAAAAGGATTAAAAAGCAGAGCTCAGAGTGGTAGAATGGTCAAACATGGATCCACGGGTGGTTCAACTGCATTTGGTGACGTGACTAAAGCAAATCTTTCAAATAATCCCACCATCAACGGGATGTTGTCTCCTTTACTACGGTTACTTTACTTGGTCACCGTGTGAATTTCTTTGAAATGAACCAAATTCTTTTATTTGTTGGTTGTTGCATATTTAACCTCTACAGTCAGGAAAGGAGGAGATGAGGCCTCAACAATGTTGGGTTGTAGCTGTGCTTCAGGTTAGAGTGAGTGTCCATGGAATAAATGTAAGTCAGTGAACTGGAAACATGACTGTGTTCAAACTTTGTTTTCCTTTTTATAATGAGTCTAATCAAAGGTGGACAGAAGTATCTCCACTGTGACTTTTCTGTGTCACCATCAGAGCTTCTGCACAGTGTTTCTGGGGCAGATAACATTGCAGCATTATGGAGACATTATGGAGACAAAAAGAAAAGCGTCTGGATTAAGTTAAGTTAAACTTAAAGAAATCCAGACGCTTTTCTTGGACTGTTGGTTTCAGTGTTTAGTCTCATTCACACACTCCCTCAGACTCTTCACACACACTGATTTGCTGACATAAACACACTCCTGTGTGCTTTCTTGGCTTCACACACACACTGAGGACCATCTACAGACTGTGAGCTCCGTCTTCTTTGTCTTTGGAGCCGAACTCTGACAAAGTTAGGAACAAAACTTTCTCCAGCGTGTGAACTTTCCTCCTAGACTCAGTCTGAGCAGTCAGACCACATATTTCTAAAGCAGCACATGAAGGTGTGGCTCACACACACACAGGTGAAGGAAACAGCTGCAGTATTAAAAACTGCTTCACTGTCTACAAATATATGAACTGAATGTTTCTTTCAGGCTGTAAAAACCTTATTTATCCTCCATTACAGTCCTGCATTCAGAGCATTACTTCTGTTATATTAGTACATGTATTTTATTCTGATGAACACATGAAACTCTGAGCTGGATTGAATCCATTGAATCAGAGTCCAGGACTCAGACTAAACACACTGAATGTGTCCTGAGCTCGGCCGCTGTTCCACAGTAACTGCTGTCAGAGTCACTGTTACTGAGTTAGCTTAGCTAGCAGAGCAGCTAGCAGTTAGAGTATGAACTCTGTAAGCAGTCAGCTCGGTCCTGGACATGGTTACTGACATAAAGCTGCTCTCTGCAGCCATGTTTGACCTGCTGCTTTGTAGGACTACAGTAATGGAGGATTTGGAGGCTGAACTGGGCTCTGTGACACTTTTTGTAGTGAACTGATGAAAGCTGCGTCTCAGATGGATGTTAGTCCAACACATCAGACACGACCTCTGCAGCTCTCAGTTGATGTGCACATGAATGATTTGTGTTTCCTCTGCAGGTGAAGGTAGAAAGTGTGTGTGAGCTGATGTGAATTGAGCAGCATGGATCAGTGTGAGGACAGAGAGGAGGGAGTCCCTCCCTCTAAAAGCACTCTGTGTGGGGAACATGAGAGCCAGACCAAAGCTCAGAGGTGAGATGACCATCTCTAACTGTCCATGACTCTTCTCCATGTCACAGCTCAGCACTCACATCACTGCTCCATCATTATTCACACTCATACCTCTGTGTGTGTTGTTTTAAAGCCCAGAGCTGTGGGGCGTACCAGGCTCAGCTGGACATAACCCTGAAACTAATCCAGAGCCTGGACCTGAACCCAGCTGTGTTTCCTTGAAGAGCAACGAGTCGAAGGATATCAGTGCAAACTTTAACAAAAGACTGTTATGTGACAAAGAGTAAGTACATTATTTTTATGAGTTTCAGATTGTTCATCATGTCTTTAATTTAATATTTCCAGTTTTTCCTTCCTATCTCATGAAGCTGTGACATTTATTGTTTTTCTTTTAGGATCAATAAGAGGCCAGAATCTCCTGGACCTGAACCCAGCTGTGTTTCCTTAAAGAGCAACATGTCGAAGGGTATTGTTTTAAACTTTAAAGGCTGTTCTTCTGCTGCTGAGAGGTAATGTGTGTCCAGATGTTGTTCCTGACTCTGTATTTTTGAATAAATCCTCATGTTTAATATCAGCTCAGCTCTTTTTCACACACATTTCTATGTTGGTATGTGAAGCGGTGTGTGTTGGAGTGTTTCCACAAACACAGCAGTCAGAGTGGAAAGAGTGGATGTTGTAGGAGGTGTTTGTGTAGTGAAGAGGCTGAGTGTCTGTAGGACTCCAGCTGCTCCAGCAGGTGTCTCCTTTGTGCTTTGCTTCAAACACAGTGTAGGGAGGAGCTTCCACTCAGGTGTTTCAGGTGTTGCTGGATGGAGGAGGACAAATAGTTTTTCCCTTCAGTGACACTTCAGCAGCTCAATGTTCTGGGAGATGTTTGTCTTTATGAAGGTTTATGGATTCTTGTTCTTACTTTGGTTAAACTGAGCAATACATTTTCCATCTAACATTTAAAGTAAATTTCCAGGTGAATAAAAGATCTGCAGCTGCAGCCTCTGTGATGTTTCACAGTCTGAAAGTAACAAATTCAACCAGAGTTCAAACAAAGGCTTAATATACGTGTGTGTTTGATATAATGCCAACAAGTACAAATAGGTGTTCTTACAGGTCTTAATCACAGAGGTCTGATAAGTCTGGTGACTTTCACACTCAGCAATTTTGCTGCCTTTTATTTTATATTGGCCTTTTTAAAGCCCTTCAAAGTCTCCCACATTCATACAGAGCTTTTAACACCAAACTCCTTTACAGTCCTTCTCCTCTCACACACGATCACACGACTGATTTGTCTGCAGCAGCTGTGTTACTGCTAGTATTTTATTATGTGTGTAATCTCCTCATATTGTTCCTGTGGTTTAGTTTGACTTCCTTCTGCAAACTCAGCTGCTCTGTTGCTGATACACGTCTCCATGAATATGATTGATCAGATGCTGCCAACACCATGTGTTTCATGTGAACGCTCAGCTGAAACCCTGGGTTGACTTATCGAGTTAATAACAAGCTTCACGTGACTGTGAATGCTAAAGTGAGTCCAGATAAAGGAAAGAGACCCTGCTAATGCTGGACTCACTTCTTAGTGTAGATCCCAGGAGGAAGTTCAACATAGCCATTCTTTGTGCTAGCTCGACCAAACCTGAGACCACAGTGCAGGATAATGATCATCATCTGTCTCTGTCAAGGACATTTAAAATCCACAAATAACAAACATAATTATATTTGATCATTAAAAATATGTTTTCACTTAAAAAAGCATGAGCACACTGGTGGATTACAGAAACATGAAAACTCGTTAACAGTAAAGTTAATTTAGGCGTAAACAAAGAGGCAAACATACTTAAGTAGAAGGACTGATGTTTGTGTTAAAATACCCTCTTAAAGCTGAAATACTGATTCAACGTTCTCCAAAAGTTGATTCTGTTCATCTGGTCGTAGCGTTTTGTGGGAGAAACGTTTTGTCTCTCATCCAGGTGACTCCTTCAGTCTCAGCTGACTGCAGGTTTCAATCTTATAAACAGGACATTTGCATAATGACTGAAACCAGCCCACTGAAGGAACAATGGGCTGGGAGGTCAGTTCCTTAATCTTAATTATGCAAATTCTCATGACCATTGATCAAAAACCACTAATCAGTGTCCATAAGTCCCATTCACAGAGAGCTGGGGAATGGCTGCAATCACAGCATTGTAAGATGGTGACAGATGTACCCTTAGGCCCCCTCCTCGATTCAGAGATGGTCTTTCCCTTTTCACGTAAATGGCCTCCTTGACTCCGCCCTCAAACCAGCGTTCCTCCCTGTCCAGGATGTTACATCCTCATCATTGAAAGAGTGTCACTGGCCTGTAGGTGTAAATAGACTGCAGAGTCCTGGCCTGACGAGGTGGCTCTGCTGTGTTGTAGCCAGAGATTGTTTGGTTTCCCTGATGTATAATCCTGACAATCTCCTGCACTTAACAGCGTACACTATGTTACTCTGTTTGTGTCGGGGGACCCGATCCTTGGGGTGGACCAGTTTTTGGCGCAGCGTGTTTTGGGGTTTAAAAGCCACAGAGACCCGGTGTTTAGAAAAAATGCGTCTCAACTACGGGATCACTACAGGTTTTCGCTTAGGCAGCGGTTGTCCTTCTCTCCTGGATCGGCTGGAGCTTTCTTTAGGTGCCTTTCCAGCTTTGACAAAAGTCCAGCTGGGATAACCACATTTACGCTACGTCCAGATGAACAGAATCCACTTTTGGAGATTTACTTTCCTGGATGATTGAGAATGCATCAAGACGTTCCTCCTAAAGTGTTATTCAGTGTTGTGACAGTCAGCTGCTTCAGCTGCTGCTGGGATGGGCTGTGGCAAAGAGAACAGAGAAAATCCAAATCAGAGTTTTTCTCTGAATTAAAAGCAAGGAAACAACAATATATTCTACATGGTGAAACTGATGGTTTATGGTGTTTGGGTCTGTTTTTCTGTATTCATGCAGATAAAGTGTAAACTCAGATGAATTATACCATCAAATGTTAAAGGAAAATATCAGGATGAGTGTCTGTGAGCTGAGAAGGACGTGAAGCGAGCAGTTTATCCCAGAGCTGAAGCTGCTCTGTGTGCAGAGATGAGCTCAGATTCCTGCTGTGATTGATCAACAGTCACAGAAATGTAGACTTGTAGTTATTACTGCAGTATGGTCACAGCAGATACTGATAAACATGTATTATGAGGATGGATGATCAAGTTTCTCACTCTCTCCTTTAAATCTCAGTTTTTTCTTCTTCACAGTTTATCTGTTAATTTATTAATGAATAACACTGAAAGAGTTTCTGTTATATTTCCCCTTGAACATCAGCTTATTAGGGCGGCATTAGGAAATAGCCCCCCTCCAAAGAATGAATAAATGAATGATGATAATAATAAAATGATTAAAAAGCAGAGCTCAGAGTGGTAGAATGGTCAAACATGGATCCACGGGTGGTTCAACTGCATTTGGTGACGTGACTAAAGCAAATCTTTCAAATAATCCCACCATCAACGGGATGTTGTCTCCTTTACTACGGTTACTTTACTTGGTCACCGTGTGAATTTCTTTGAAATGAACCAAATTCTTTTATTTGTTGGTTGTTGCATATTTAACCTCTACAGTCAGGAAAGGAGGAGATGAGGCCTCAACAATGTTGGGTTGTAGCTGTGGTTCAGGTTAGAGTGAGTGTCCATGGAATAAATGTAAGTCAGTGAACTGGAAACATGACTGTGTTCAAACTTTGTTTTCCTTTTTATAATGAGTCTAATCAAAGGTGGACAGAAGTATCTCCACTTTGACTTTTCTGTGTCACCATCAGAGCTTCTGCACAGTGTGGAGAAAGATCCAGAAGCAGAGCTGGACTGCAGACAGCCAGTCAGAGCAGCTGTGTACAAAGTAAGACTGAACATCTGTCTGCTGATGGACTCATTTCTGAAAACTGGACTTCTTGTGTTGTTCAGACATTGAAGAGTTTTCTTTCTCTTTAGTCTCATTGTTTTTCTTTCTTTCAGCAGATGTTGGTCTGCAGGAGGTTTTAGATGAACATAAGATCAGTCTGAGGAGGAGATGTGAACGTGTGACTGAAGGAAGTGATGAAACAGGAAGTAGAACCCTCCTCAACAGGATCTACACTGAGCTCTACATCACAGAGGGACAGAGTGAAGAGGTTCATACCCAACATGAGGTGAGGCAGCTGGAGACAGCTTCCAAGATGGACGCCCTCCATGACGCTCCAATCAGGTGCCAGGACATCTTTAAAGCCTTACCTGACCAACAGAGACCCATCAGAGTGGTTCTGACCAACGGCGTGGCTGGTGTTGGAAAAACCTTCTCAGTGCAGAAGTTCACTCTGGACTGGGCAGAGGGCTTGGAGAACCAACATGTCAGTGTGGTGGTTCTGCTTTCATTCAGGGAGCTGAACCTGATCAGAGATGAGCAGTACAGTCTTCTGGAGCTGCTCCATGTTTTCCATCCAACATTACAGAAGGTCACAGCAGAGAAGCTGGCTGTCTCTCAGCTTTTGTTCATCTTTGACGGCCTGGATGAAAGCAGACTTTCATTGGATTTCACCAACAGGAAGCTGCTGTCTGATGTCACACAGAAGTCATCAGTCAGCCAGCTGCTGACAAACCTCATCCAGGGGAATCTGCTTCCCTCGGCTCTCGTCTGGATAACTTCCCGACCCGCAGCAGCCAATCAGATCCCTCCTACATGTGTTGACAGGCTAACAGAAGTACGAGGCTTCACTGACGCCCAGAAGGAGGAGTACTTCAGGAGGAGATTCAGTGATGAAGAGCTGTCCAGCAGAATCATCTCCCACATGAAGACATCCAGGAGCCTCCACATCATGTGTAGTATCCCAGTCTTCTGCTGGATCACTGCTACAGTTCTGGAGCACATGTTGACTACAGAGCAGAGAGGAGAGCTGCCCAAGACCCTGACTGACATGTACTCACACTTCCTGCTGGTTCAGACAAAGAGGAAGAAGAACAAGTACCATGAGGGACATGAGACGAGTCCACAGGAGCTGACGGAGGCTGACAGGGAAGTTCTTCTGAAGCTGGGGAGGCTGGCGTTTGAACATCTGGAGAAAGGAAACATCATGTTCTACCAAGAAGACCTGGAGCAGTGTGGTCTGGATGTGACAGAGGCCTCGGTGTACTCAGGAGTTTGTACAGAGATCTTCAAAAGAGAGTGTGTGATCTTCCAGAAACCAGTCTACTGCTTTGTTCATCTGAGCATTCAGGAGTTTCTGGCTGCAGTCTACATGTTCCACTGTCACACAAACAGGAAGACAGAGGTGCTGGAGGACTTTTTGGGAAAAAAATACAACGAGTCCTCTCTGGATGATTTCCTTAAACGAGCCATGGAGAAATCCCTCCAGAGTAAAAATGGCCACCTGGACCTGTTTGTTCGCTTCCTTCATGGCCTCTGTCTGGAGTCCAACCAGAGACTCTTAGTAGGTCTGCTGGGTCAGACAGAGATCAGTCCAGGAACCATCCAGAGAGTCATCAACAACCTGAAGGAGATGAACAGTGATGAAATCTCTCCTGACAGAAGCATCAACATCTTCCACTGTCTGATGGAGATGAACCACCTCTCATTATTTCAGGAGATCCAAGAGTTCCTGAAGTCAGAGAACAGATCAGAGAAGGAACTCTCTGAGATCCAGTGCTCAGCTCTGGCCTTCATGCTGCAGATGTCAGAGGAGGTTCTGGATGAGTTGGACCTGCAGAAGTACAAAACATCAGAGCAGGGACGACAGAGACTGATTCCAGCTGTGAGGAACTGCAGAAAGGCTGGGTGAGTCCAGATGTGATCATTAACATCATTGATCAGTGTAGGTTAGTAGTTTAATTTTGAAAATAAAATCAGATTGTAACCACAAAGTGTTTGTGTCCGTACGCTGCAACCTTCCACACCATTCCTTTATTGTACAGACTCAGCAGCAGCTCCATGGATCCCAAATCCAAGAGTGGAGAACAGATTTGAAGTGTGTCACATCCATGCAGTCACAGCTGTTTCCACCATGTTTCCACTGATATTAATCCTGTTCAATGACACGTTTCATATCAGTGAATATGTTCTTTAGGACGTCCACTGACATGTTTAAGTGTCCTGCTGGAAATCACTCAAATCATCCATGAAATCCATGAAAAATCCTTTTAGTGTTTCTAACTTCACCCTCTGTCCTCTCTCTCTCTCCATCCTCCTCACTGCTTCTTTCACTGATAATCACACAAACATCGTATTCAGCTACAAAATAACACAATAATATCATCTGATGATCATTATTATAAGAGCAGGATCCATATTTGATATCAGAGTAACACACTGCTTGGTTATGTGCAGTCATCATCAGTGACTGTGGGTCAAACAGAAGCTCTCTGATTGGTTGCTGACCTTGGTCACCTGTCCACTCTCACCTGTTTGTGTTTGCTCTCTCTTTGCTGTCTCCATCCTCTCTCTCCTTTCTCTCCCTCTCTGTCTTTGTACGTCACTCAGGTCCAATGGAAACAGTGACATTTACAAACCAATCAAAGACAAACTGATCCATGTCAGGTTATAACAATATTCAAAGTGAATACAGGCTGCTGCTGGACACAGACAGGTAACATCATTTTGACTTGCTGTCACCTGGATCTGGACTCATAAACACTGAAGCCCTGAACAGGAATACAAATCATTTTCTGCCAACTAGCGACACACCAGCAGATAATGGCTCAGAAAGCTAAAATGAGCCAATCATTTCTGTGTTTAGTTCCCCTGAAATCAGATCTGATATCAGCAGCTCTGAGTTCATTCATCATTATTGTCCAGTGATGAGATTTCTGCTCCGTTTGGTAACAGTCAGCAGGTTTTTCCTGCGTGTGGACGTGAACAGTCGTACCTGACAGCAGGTAGCAAACAGAGATCATCTTTCCAGCTGGAACTCTTCACTGAGCTGAACTCATTCAAAATGTTCTGGAGTCAAAACAGGAAACAGTCCAAATGTGTGTCTTCACTCTGACTCTGGATCAGATCTCAGTGACAGACTGTGGACATTATGGAAGCCTAAATGTGACACCATCTTCCTCCTTCATCTGCAGATTAAAGCCAAACAAAGATTCTCATTAAAAGTCTGCAGGTCTGAGAGAGACTCAATCGTTGTGTCATGTCAAACACAGTAAGAGGAGCTGAAGCACAGATGTGAAGAGCAGATTCATCAGATTATGACCTCACTCTGTTTTGTCTTCATATACATTCAGTCTGTGTTTATAATGCAGATTTTCTGCTTTTATAATAACACATTTTATATTTTCTATCATCACAGACTGACTCAGTGTGGACTCTCAGAGTCTCACTGTGAAGTTGTGGCCTCAGCTCTGAAGTCCAACCCCTCCCATCTGACAGAGCTGGACATGAGTGGAAATAATGACCTCCAGGATTCAGGTGTGAAGCTTCTGTGTGCTGGACTGGAGAGTCCAAACTGTCGACTGGAGACTCTGAGGTGAGTTCACTGACTGCGGCTGTTGTAGTTTTTCTATATTTCAGGTCTTTGATTGATGTTTGAAACTTTCTTTAGTTCCTAAATGTTCAGGATGTGTCTGAAGACAAATGTGAAGAAGTTTGAGTGCTTTCAGAAATGTTGTCTTTCCAAACGACTGAACAACAGTTTTTCCTTTTGGCTCCAAACAGAAGTGACAGACTTGAGCAGGGTTCATTTAAAGGCTGACAGAAGTGGAGTGGTGACGGGGAGATGTTTGACAGGACAGTGTTTCAGCCTCCACAGGTTCATGTTGTGCTCCATCAGTCAGTGAAGATGAAGTCAGTGCTGATGAGGCTGTAGAGTGTGTGAGGGATGTGAATGAGGATGATGAAGATCTGATGATAGCAGATAAAAACAGGCTGCAGAGACTTTGAGCCATACAGGGCACACAGTGTGTGTACAGAACAGCTGAAATCATTATGGAGGCCTCACTGGAATATGGAAGCATCACAGTACAGCTTCAGTGAAGCATTAAAGTCTCTGATATGAGATGAGAAATGAAGCAGCCAGAGCTTTTTCATGAGTGGAAATCCACTGTGACTGTGAGCTGCTGCTACAGCCTCCAGATTAGCCAGCAGCTCATCCTGCTCAACATTTCCTCACCAACTTTAATGGAAGTGTGATGTTTTCAGCTGGAGTGATGGTCAGGGTGGCCTCCCTCTCCTCTTCTTCTCCTCTTCCTCTTTCATTTGTAAAGCCACTTCTGCTGCTTTCATTCATTTGGAAGTCCTGTAGCTGAGTTTGGGAGAGACTAACAGCCTCGGCAGCAGAGGGGAGAAAGGCTGTAACACCACCACTTTACTCTGTTCTACCTGTCACATCATTTTATCAGGAAACAAATATGCTCATGTTTTTACTATGTTTGTCTTGAAGATGTAAGAAGATCACATGGTGCTTTTTATTATTGTGTTGGTTTGTTTCCTGTCTCTTGGATGGAGCCCAGCTGTGCGTGGCCCCTGGGCCTGTGGTCAGAGTGTGTGCTGGATAATCCGGCCCAGGATGAGGCCAAACTGACATGGGATGAAATGTCTGTCACATAATTGAGCTTAGTGTAGTTTCATTTCTGCACAATTTAAAAACAACCAAAACTTTGTTCTGTCTTTTCTATGTTATACTGTAGACTTTCTTTGATACTGTGTCCAAAAGGAGCAGCTTTTACTTTGAAGGGGAGCCGTCTCTGTTTCCTCTTCAGGTTGGATGATGGAAGCAAATGAGTGTGTGATGTTCTTTCAGTGTTGCACTTTGTAGACGCTCCCTGAGCACTGGTCTCACAGCCAGCTGCACATAGAGACCAGTGTTGTTAGTCCAGGTCAGAAGATGACTTGTTGGAATGAAAATGAGCTTGTAGTTTGTCTGCTTTAATAATGTGACTGGAAAAAGGTGTTGGACTTCAAATATGTCCATTTCTTTCACACTTCACCTTTAAAAGTGAAGCCTTGTGGTTCCTGGAAGGAAAAACACGACTTTTTCAAGTCTTTGTCCTGTTTTTATGATAAATGTACGACTTTAATGTGAAACGTTCAGAGTTTTTTCTCTTGTTGTGTTTGTTTGAAGCTGCTTCCTGTTGGCTTCAGCTGTTTGGAGTTTCCATTTTCTAAACTTCTACATTCTGAACCTTCTTCAGCTCTGAACAGATGATGAAACACTGAATGATTTCAAGCTCACACTTTGTCTAATAAACTTACATCTTTCATTCTTTATACAGATTGGAGAACTGTGGTTTGTCAGAGATCAGCTGTGATTATCTGGCAGCAGCACTGAAGTCCAACCCCTCCCATCTGAGAGAGCTGGAGCTGTGGGACAACAACCTGAAGGATCCAGATGTGAAGCAGCTGTCTGATCTTAAGAAGAGTCCAGACTACAGACTGGAGACTCTGGTGTAAGTAGAGTGATGGAGTGAGTGGGTGGTGCTGTCAGCAGTATTGTACTAAACACAGTCAGTATGAAACAAAGATCCAGTGTTTCCTGTAAAGCTGCAGCTTCTCAGTGAAGCTGTGAGAGGAGAATGGTGACAGGCTTCAGGATTGGACACAAACACTTCCTGTTTCTGACCTTTATGGTCACCATAGTAACGGCTGACACGCTCTGATCAAACGCTGTCAACAGCCAATCAGCTCTCTGAACAAAGCAGCACGCAGACCAATGACTGCATTCATTTCCAAGTTTAAAGCAGTGAAGAACACAGTCTGTAGGTGAGGAAGAATTTAGTGAGAGCAGATGTTTGGATGGAATTCCTCCAGTTAACAGCTGGAACCGTCCATCTGGATTGTTGGGCTTGTTGTTGGGGTTCCTACAGAGCTCAGAGTGGACACACCAAGGTTCTTCTAATGAATGAAAGTCCAAACTCAAACTAGGAGGGAAAAACATTTTCATCAACTTCAATAAAAATCCAAAGATTAGAAAAAGTGAAGCAACAATGAGTCCTAGTACAGTCCCAGCACTGAAGTCCCTGCTGCTCTTTATACTGGATGTGCTGCATCACTGACTGACAGCTGATGAAGAGTCTCTGGAAACACTCGTTTATCTCCTCTGCTCTTCCTTCTTCTCTCTGCAGGTGGTGGTGATGATGGTAAACAGGACAGTGTGTGTGCTGAGAGAGGAGGAGCTGTGTCCTGATGATCCAGAGAGGTTGAAGCAGCAGCAGCAGCTTGTGTGTAGAGACGCTCTGACTGGGCCATGTTACTGGGAGGTGGAGAGGAGAGCTTCATCCAGCAGTGACTGACAGAGGAATGAGAAGAAGTGCAGATGACTGTCAGTGCTGCAGAGTGAACTGCTCTGAGAACAGCTCCACTGTCAGACACAATGTAGAGTCCAGCATCATCCCTGTGTGTCCCTCTGGATCTGACAGAGGATCATCAGTGTATCTGGACTGCTCTGCTGCTGCTCTGTCCTTCTACAGTCTCTGCACAGTCTCTGTCTGACTCTGGCTTCAGATCCTCCTGGATCAAACTCACCTGGAAAGACTTTCAAATTCAAATTCAAATTTTATTTGTCACACACACAACCATACCCAGTATGACATGAGGTGAAATGCTTGAAGCTGTGCAATGCCCGACCATTAAATGACAGTGGTTTTACACTATTTACAATTTACAGGTTGTCAGGTTTTGTATTGTTGATTATCATTTATGCTTAGAAATATCTACTTATATATGCTTAGAGTTTTATAATTAGCTTTAGATTGGTAGAGGTTTGATCCTTAATAGTCTGCAAAGGCTTGGTGTGCATTCCAGAGTGTTCTGGCTTTCACACCTACATCCTGGGAGCGTGGGAGAGGTCGTACCTTGTCTTATTGATTTATGGTAGGATAAACGTATCTATATCTGTTTTAGTCTAAGTGCCTTTTGTTTAGATGAACTGCTGGACTTCCAGCGTTCGTCTGTGCACATCCTTTATTAAAATTACAGAAGGAGAAGAAAGTAATCATCAGAGCAGGAATCATGATAAATGATAAATAGATTACCAGTACATACAAACATAACACTTGCATAATTTCTCTGATAACGCTGCATTGGATGGGTTTATTAACTGTGGGCTGAAATTGTACTACAGTCTGCTGGTGAGGAACTTTTTTGAGTGTTGAATAAAATGTCCTCCACAATCTGTATATGAATTGTCATTAAAACCACAGAGATTCTTACTTATAAAGGAAAGAAAAGTGGGACAATGCCCATCAACATATAGTGTATATTTTCTGAAACATTACAAAGATACAGGTAATTCTGGGTTCACCTGAATTACAGATTAGACTGGTGGACAAACAGAGATGTTGTGTACAACTGGTGACAGCATCAGTGACAACAAATTAATCAGCAAGGCTGGAAGCAGAATTAGGAGGCGTCAGAGTCAGCGAGGGTCAGAGATCAATGAACAAATTGCCCACCTTCATGGATAATGCATCCCCCTCAAAAGGATTCAAAATTAGGCCACGAAGAACAGTTCAGGAAACCTATTTTATTGTTTCGTCTGTGAAACTGTATAAATGAAATGTAAATTATGTTAAAGGCAAACACATTTGTAAGCCATAAGAAACAAACATGCTTTGCATTATACCTTCAAACATCTGTATAGATTTGATACATTATTTATTAACTGAA
Organism: Simochromis diagramma; assembly: GCF_900408965.1. Taxonomy (NCBI): domain Eukaryota; kingdom Metazoa; phylum Chordata; class Actinopteri; order Cichliformes; family Cichlidae; genus Simochromis; species Simochromis diagramma. The sequence goes on along the minus strand of NW_024387076.1, from coordinate 24,919 downwards.
TTTGCTAACATGTCTTACATAGTGAGAGTGTTTCTTTTACTGATGATATTTCAATGATATGTATTTTTTATGACTAAATAATGCTCTATCGAACACCTGGCAATAACAGCAGGTGTGGCAATTTTGTAATTTGTTGTTTAAATTTGATATTATTTCAGGCCGTATATTTTCTTAGCCTTTGTCATACTCATGCTTAACCCTCTCAGGCTCAAATTAAGTTTTTGTTGCTAATGCACAAAAGAATACCTGCAGTGGTACTTCTGAGTAAAAAAAACTCATGAAATATGTATGTGGGGTAATCAGGTTGTTAGCTTTTAACTGTTGCATATCTGCAACGCCTGCCTTGAGAGGGTTAACACAGCAATCTCAGAAACAGTACAGTAATTTTGGGTGTGGATCACAGGGTGAAGAGTGGGGGTCACCCAGAGTCAGAATCCAGTGAAATATCTGTGTCACCTCTTACAGTTTTCCTGTAATCTGAGCTCAAAGATGAGGATATTAAAAGTACAGTACTGTATATTGGGTAAATTTTACTGTAAATTTTCTCTGAATCGTACAGTAATTTGGGCTGTGGATCACAGGATGAAAAGTGGAGATGAACCAAAACTGGGAGTGGATTGTGAAGTACAATAGTGTCAGGACACAAAAGACTGCGTTTCTAAGCCAGTCGGCACCCGCACCGTAATATGCATAAGAATAGTGCAACAACATTTTAGGTGCGGCTGGCTTGACTGTGTCTTCGTAAGTGAGGGCTCACTTGACCGCGGTCAAATATGGTGCTGGAGAAACAAACTACAGAGAACTTCGTAAAGAGAGTATTGAGTGCTTTGGCGATGTAAATGGACTGGTTCTTATATAGTACTCAAAGCACTTTAAAGAACTTGCCTCATTCAGGTGTACGCAAGCACTTTTCTCTGTAAGCACTTTCTGTGTAATGTTCACACACATTCGGAGAGCAACTCTGCGTTGGTATCTTGCCCAGGGATATTTGGCATGCAGACGGGGACTTGAAGCACCTTCCTCTACTACCTGAGCAAAGCCACCCCATGTTCGTCTGTGCACAGATTTCTTTCAATACAGTATTATCACAATTGTGCAAAAATACAGGCATGAAAGCTTAAAGTGCGCGATCACAATAAAGGTGACGTTCAGAGACTGACTGAGTGATCTGAGAACTCATCAGCGCTCATCACTGCCTTCACTTACTTGCTGCTATGGGTGCAGGAATAACACAGTTATGCAGTTACTTTCTCAGTCTGCTAGAGCCTCCACTTGAACGCAAGAACCTTCATTTATCTTCTCAAACGGAATTCAAAATGTTTTTTACAAATTGAAGGATTAAGATATAAATCGTAGAAGCATCGATCCACACATTCAAAGAAGAACAACCCAACAAACTCTTCATAAAACTCCAAGAGATATGAAAATCTTTATTTCTGTCTATTCTGTGTTGTTAATAACATCACATCTTCACATAGTAGCAAAAACATATTAAAAAAAACATTAATCTCAACATGCATACTGTACTTCAAGTTTCTCTCATGGAAAGGCCAGTGTTACTTTTATAGTATCCTTTCCATAAATATCATAAATATCTTTACCCATGTAGTGGAATTATTTTATTCTTTCATTTTAGTTAACAAGTATAATGTGACCACATTCACTTTTTATCAGGACAAGCTACACCACCACAGTGGTTAGCATACAATAACACTGCCTTGTTCTCAAAGCTTCTTGCTAACTGTACTTTTTTCTGAGATGTTCTCTTTAAGTAAGGATACTGAAAGTGTAAGCAGTGTATACGGTCACATCACGTGCTTAAGGTTGTGTTAGCACTGATAATTCCTTCACAGTTCTTTAAAGATGCTGAAGTCATCATATCAGCTGTAAATGCAGTGCTGCTGCTGTCCTTACGCTATACTTTCAAGCATCACACTTTCTTACTGACCAGTTTATTTCCACTTTTTATGCTCTAGTATGGTGTGACTGAATGAAGTCAGCAAACCAAATTCTGTCCATCTGAGGATGAGAAAAAACTTGCATGAAATGGGAAGAATGAGATGAAGATGGCTCCTATGCTTTAGACGTGGCACTGTTTCTGCCATTGTAAGTACGCTAATGCTTGAAAGATCCATTAAAAGTCTGACACTTCACTCTTCAGCTGGAGCGTCCATCAAGTTTTACATTCCAGGTTTCCTCGTTGGGATTACGACTCAGACGATGATGTGAAAAATTAGTTATTACATTAAACCCATAAAATCAACACTGGCCAAAAAGCCGTGCACTTCACAGAGCAGCTTTCTACGGCCGAGCAGCTCCTGCAGGTGTAAGGTGTAGGTGTCACAGCACTCTGGTCCAAAGAGTTTATGTGCAGCATGCAGACAGAAAATGGCTTTACAGAATATGACTGAATGTTGAGGCACCAAAACACACTCAGTCTGCCCCTCAGTCTGATCAAGAAGAAAACCTGACTGAGCGCTTCATAACATCAGTACGATGATGTCCCAGAGGCCATGTTCAGGTTATTCTCCCGTCCACACTGAGCGGGCGGATCAGTGGAGTCTGCATTAGCTTTAACAGAAAGGTCTGATTTAAGCCGGTAAGCTGAATAGACAAGAAAAGCTAGAAAGCTTTATCAACTATAACCCCAGCGAGGACCTTGACAGGTGTCTTGTGTACAGGTGAAGGCTGGACAGTCAGCAGGATACCTTCCTAACATTTGTCATTCCCAGCATTGAACCGTTTCCTGGCACAGCCTCAGTGAAACAGAGCATCGTTTCCACCCCACAGTTACAGACAGGCTGTGCTTTTCTTTGGTAACACCGTCGAAAGAGAAGCCCCGTGTCCTCTCTCAGTAGCTGCTTTCGTGTCCTGTCAGGATGTACAGGCTGCTCAGTGCTGACGGGTCATCAGTCGGTGTGCTCTGAAGGATGATGTCTCTGCACATTGTCAGCAAATGAGAAGGAGATGAGTTGGAAAGGAGAACCAGAGAAAGGCAGTACTAACCTAAAGCCAGTGCCTCCACCTGCTTCTACTCCTCCCACCTCTAGTACTAACACTACTCTACTGATACTACAACCACTGTAGTTTGACTTTAATGCTACACACTGGTACAGTACTGGTACACTTACTGGAGTTTTACTGCTGTTCCTGCTCATCACCAAGCCTACTACTTTTTTAAACTTTATGATAAGTGTGAACATTTACACAACAGCATACAAACAAGTTTAAAGTAGAAAAAAGGAAGCAAAGAGCTGAGAAATACATAAAACATAACAGAGAAGAAAAAGAAACCTTTGCGAGGATTCCTTCTACACCCAGTTTGAGTAAAAACTAACTGAAACACAAGGAAAGAAGATAAGATCCACTAAATAAGGGTTGGCACAGTTGTATAATAATACTTAGTACTGGCAGCCAGCAGCGCTAAGCCTCAGCCTCCCAGTAGACACACCTATGGTACCGATTTAAAATCCTACATGTCTTTGTTCTCAGGTTATCACGTTCACAAACTTTGGTGTCCACGCTATTTGCCTGCCAGGCTGACAATGATTTAGATCAGCGGTCCCCAACCCCCGGGCCTCGGATCGGTACCGGTCCGTGAGTCGTTTGGTACCGGGCCGCGAAAGTTGAGGCTCAGGTGTGAAATGTATAGTTTTCAGGGTTTTTATCGGTTTTCAGCGTTATTTTGTTATCGTTTTTGTCGTTAACTTGGTTTCCCTGGGTCTTTTCACGCGTGTTATGAATAAATCTTCTTTTTTCGGTACCGGTACTAGTTTTATTTTGTTGTATTTATCCGCGACACCTTAAAGGCCGGACCGTGAAAATATTGTCGGGCATAAACCGGTCCGTGGCGCAAAAAAGGTTGGAGACCACTGATTTAGATCCCAGAAATCCAACAACATTTTTAACCTGTTATTCCTGGTTTCACAGTGGAAAACTCTGGGTAACGTCCATTATCTTTGCTACTTCCACATGCTACTCTGAAAATCGCTTCCAGGTCTATTAACAATAGTATCAAGAAAAATACTATCCTGATTACTTCTGATGTACTAGGATTACTAGTTTCTCACAGTGATTGATAGCTCTTGTCAGCATACTGTTAACATACCTGTTTGTTCCCAGAACTCTGAACACACGACTCTCATCTGTAATTTCTTGTGTTACCTGCACAGAAAGTGAAAATTCACATGTGTAATGACTTAGAACAAATATGATAAGCACATGATACGAGCTCAGCCAACGTTGGATGAATTTACTAGTTCATCACCTCATCTGAATGGAAACTCCTCCCTTTGAGGCCATGCTTCCAGAACGCCAGCACACTATCCTGCAAGCAGACTGACAGAACAGGAGGTGTCACTCAGCTTTCAGGACACACATCAGCTCTCATTCACTCTGTTTGTCACATCATTATTTCTACCTAGTGTTTCAATGGGGAAGTCAAAGACTATTTCTGCAGCCAGCTGTCTGGATGGAAGTCCTTGCAGGTTCACGATCTTTACAGTTCCTGTCCAAACGGTACACAGATTGAGAATGAGCACGAAAGGCATTTGAAGGATTCACAATATGCGAGGGGACTTACTTTCCAAGGTGATGAGAACAGTGTCTCGGTCCAGCTGGGTTACCTGCACGGCTCTGAGTGCTCCACTATCTCCTGACGCACGGAAAGAAGGAAGCTTGTTGAAACAAGTTGAAGCTTGAAGCTTCAGGAAGTCAGCAGAGAAATTCAGAAACGGTCCTACCTGGCACTGGAACAGGAGCGCCGTTCAGCTCTATAATATCAAACCTGAGCTGTTGGCCGGTTGGTGGTTTATCATTACTACAGTCTCTCACTCCAACACACAGCTGAGGAAACTCATCTGTTGCCAACACCAGCAGTTCAAATATCGGAAGAGAATCTGGGAGCCTGATGGCGAGTTGCTGTGAAACAGTCACCAAGGAAACAAGAAAAACTAAATAAATTCTCATGATGGTTAAGTGATGCTTGTTAAACCTGAGCTGAACCTGTTCATACAACCGTCCAAAACAGCACAACAGAATTCTTGTATGATTAGTAAATCTTGAGATTAAAGATAAACCGATGCCATCCACCCATCCATCCATCCATCCATCCACCCACCCACCCACCCATCCATCCACCCATCCAGCCGTCCATCCATCCGTCCACCCATCCACCCATCCATCCATCCACCCATCCATCCATCCATCCACCCATCCATCCAGCCGTCCATCCAGCCGTCCATCCATCCATCCACCCATCCATCCACCCATCCATCCACCCGTCCATCCATCCATCCATCCACCCATCCAGCCGTCCATCCATCCATCCATCCACCCGTCCATCCGTCCGTCCATCCATCCATCCACCCATCCATCCATCCATCCATCCACCCGTCCATCCATCCATCCGTCCATCCGTCCATCCGTCCACCCGTCCACCCGTCCATCCATCCACCCGTCCATCCGTCCGTCCATCCATCCATCCATCCGTCCATCCATCCATCCATCCACCCGTCCATCCATCCATCCATCCACCCGTCCATCCATCCATCCATCCATCCATCCATCCGTCCATCCATCCATCCATCCGTCTATGCATCCGTCCATCCGTCTGCTTCCTCTTATCCTTTTTCAGGGTGGCGGGAGGCTTGAGCCTGTCCCAGCTGTCTTAGGGCGAGAGGCGGGGTGCACCCTGGACAGGTCCCAGTCTGTGGCAGGGCTAACACATAGACACAGACAACCAGTCGCACACATTCACACCTATGGGCAATTTAGCGTTTCCAATGAACCTGTCCCCTAACTGCACGTCTTTGGACTGATGCCACTTTTCCATAATGTTGTGACACAGGCGTGTTTCTCCAAGCAGCACTGTGTTAGGACTGCAGACAGGCTTAACACAGAGCTCTGTTCTCACAGTACATACATTATCTTCATGAAATGTGCGAGACATTCACAAAAAACCTGTCAATTAGTCTGCTATGTGATCTAATGGTGCATGCTGGCATTGAACTGTGTGCTGATAACACTGTTCCTGTAGCACAGAAAACACATGGTAACCATTCAGTTACACGAGCTTGGACCCAGAGAAGGTGCTGTTGGTGTTTTTGGACGCCGTTTATACAACGTTTCTTTTATTTAGTCTCTAAAATCTTGTTGGGCTTGAATAAAAAGTATGCATATGTTATTAAAAAAAACAATGCATGCTTCAGATTCTGATATGCTGTCTGTCTACTTTTATGTAATTCAGGTCTAATGGCTGGTTTGCATTGTGGAAATAGGGTTAGAGTTAGAAAGGAAGACATTTATTCAGGTGGCAAGTTCAACATATCTGTACAAACCTTTAGATGCATGAACTTCTGAAGAGGCTCATACCACAAGAGTAAAACCAGGCCAGATGGGACAGCCCCGCACAGAAATGTGCTATCTGTGTATGGGTTTCTTGCTGAAACAGAGAGAGCAGGACTAAGTGTCTGCAGTTGTTCTCCGTGAACAAACAGACTGACCAGAGTAACTCAGCATTGCTTACCTACACTGCACCTCCTACAACCTTTAGTGTCAGGAATCTTTACAGATATGGCAAACTTTCTGTGGCCAACAGAGAATATCCAGGTCAGAACAAGCAGACAAAATTGGGTTTACAGTATCCTCCTTCCTCAAAATCAGGTGGTAGCATCATACATGACATTATTAATACTGCTGCACCTACAGCTCCTGTTTCCCTGCATCTGTGATGGCGTGTCGTACCTGAGACTGATCCGCTCAGTGAGGCGGTTGGTGCTGAGCGACAGGCTGCTGTGTTTCTTGTGCAGATGTCCTTTCTGTTCAAACAGAGCTGGCAGGCTGTGCGAGTAAAGCTGGGCCGACTTCCCTGCAGGATGGAGCCTTTTTAGAGCAGCATATTATCGAGTGGACACAATGTTCTCCGTTTGTGTCACGCTGTTTGTTACCTGATACGGACATCAGCACATTGTTCATAACATATAGCCATATACATCGCTGAGGGAGGAGCTGTGGGGAAAAGACAAGCAGTTCACTGAGACTTCAAACATCCAGCTTCAGTCATCAGACTGTTCCAGAAACACCATTTCCTGGTTTTCAGTGCTCCTTTCATCAGGAGCTGCACTCCTTACTCAGGTTTTTCAGGGTGATGCGATTAATGACTTGCACTTTTCTGTTATTACTTGCATTTTTACACAATGCTCTTCTACTCTGACTGACACTTTCAACTACCAGTTTGACCGCGCATCACTCTTTTCTACCTCAAAACGACCAGTTACACATGTCTGCATGAATTCTGCACGCACGTTTGCACTACAAGCTGCACACAAACATGTGCACACACATGCGCACACTCACGTGCACACATCCATGATTTACTCCAAACCTAACCTTCAGCGCTTTTTAACTTCCAACCCCTTCAGTGGAAACATCGGGAGAAGTTTGCCAGATTTAGGGTTTGCAGTGTTATTGCAGTGTTAAGCATAGACTGGTTTTAAGGAGGTCGCTCCTTACTGGGGTTATATTGTCATAGTATCTTATGCTGCAGACCTAACCTGCTCTGGACCGAGTTATTCCTCCTGCATGTCTGTGCATGGATAGTCGAGCATCTTATGAATATAGCCACTTGACCTTTGACCCAGTTCAGTATAAGATATTGTGAAAGTATTAGTCTTAGCTGCTTTTCCTTCGTGTTTCTAATGTTCTTGTGTTACTAGTAGCCCTGATGTTTCCCCTGTCTGACCTCTGTCTCGTCTATGTGTCTCAGTTTTCTGGTGTGTCGTGTTTTTGTCCGTCTTCCCTCCTTTTCCTCTCATCGCCGTCATCTGTGTCCAATCATTTTAGCCCGTACCTTGATCCCCATCCGTTCATCTTTGTTCTAATCCCTGTTTTGTAGCATGTAGCATGTCTTCCACACATAGCTCCTGCCTCTGTGCTCATTTTGGGATTCTGTTTTGTTGTTGGCTAATTTTGTGGGCAGCTAAAGTCAAAGCCTTGGTTTTGCTTTGCTGACTTTCCCCTGGTGCTTTGCAAATAAGTCGTCTTTCCAATAACTTCACCAGAATGGAGGACAATGAAAAGCATTAAAATGTTACCAATTATACTCATTAAACACAGGACATGTAATAAAGGATTCAGGCCAGTTAAGTGGAGTGGACAGCATGACTGTTAAAGCATTATAAATGTGAGAGAATTACGATCTTACCTTCTCTAATGTATCTTCATGAAGTTCATTAAGGTTCAGTGTGTAGATGCCTTCTTCTGCCCCAAGAATAAGATACTGATCTAAGTAGGAAAAGTGTTTATATAAAGAAGTTTCCATCAGCACCAAACACCATCGCATCACAAGGTTCAGACACCAGACCTGCTTTCACTTTGGCTGCTATCCCCATTAAGAGGGCCTCTTTGTGCTACAATGCCAGGCAACAGCACGCACATGACCCATGCTGTGTGCAGGCACCTGGCCACTACAGTGCCACATCACATTCACTGTGACACATTGAAGGACGTGCACACGTAACAAAGAGCATCTCTGCACAACAAGACCATCTTAAAGAGAACACAGCCACATTTAAATCAGTTACAGCTTTCCTTTCAAACAAGAAGTCTCCTTTTCATCGTACCTTGCATAAACGAACTGTCTGCTCACATTAATATAAACCTGTTATAAACCTGCTGCTGTGAGATTTCTGAGAAAACGCTCTCATTACTCCACTATGAAGTAAAAACAGAACCACAGACCAAACCACTGACCTCTTGTTTTGGGAAAAATCCAGGTGACGGCGCAGTTGATTTTTAGAGGGCAGCCATTGAAGACTTTAGAGAAGCAGGCTCCCATCTACAGAAGCAGCAGAGGAAATGAATCACGTATGGTCTGGCATGTTTAGATTGACTCTTCAGTTTAGGTATGTTATCTTTCCAACAAAACCAAACTGGCTGTTATACTTTTATTCAAAGTTGCACAAGTAATTTTTTCTGTTCAGTCATCCAGGTCACGGTAATCTGAGGAGCTTTGTCTCCCAATAGGCCTTAAAATCTGGGACTCTCCACCTACTGCTCTTAGAACTGAAGGAGCTTCTCAGATAAGAGATGAAACGTCCCGACTCTTTGTCTTTCAAAGCTCCTTAGATCACAAACCAGTTTGCAAAAGAGTTACTCTAAAAGTGAGGAAGTAGTGAGAAGGTGCAGAGGTTTGTGGAATCCGTTGGCAGGATGCAGCCATTAAAACACACGGTTGTACGTGAGGAAGCATATCATGTTAGTCATGAGAGCTTTGGGCGTAAAATGTTAAACTTCACACTTACATGGACTTGAGGGGTGGGAGGAAGGCCATGACAATCAGCGCTCTAAAAATGTCAAAGGTTACACGTAACAAATGTTATTATTTTTTGTAAATGTCACAAATCAGCATTTTGACTGTTACACGGTGTGTAGTCCGACACCTTTAAAGGATCCAATCATTAGGAAGTTATAAGGTTAGCAAATCACACAGGCTGATATGCTGAGGCAGACGTGTGGCTTCCACTTACATCATCCTTCGTCTTCCTCCTCAGTGTGCTCCATTCTGGTGATAGTGGGGTCTCTCGCTTGGGTGAGGAAGCAGTAGTAACCAACTCTGCTGGCACAGCGCCCTCCGCTGGCCGACACGTTTCACTGCAGCCCTTTGTGATGTCCTGAGTGGCCGAACACCTGGCCAAGGCTAAAAAGAGAAAGAGATTTCTGTAGGACTCATTGTGAGCTTGGTCAGCTTAAAGTGGAACTATTACGGTCATAGCTGAAGTTAATGCATGCATTAAGTCATGTCTGCAGTAACTGCAATATACATTATTACATGGTATTAAAGTTCCACATCACGGCATCAGTGATATAGCAAAACCATAGTTGCCTTGTGAAGTTATTCTCTAAGCTAAGTTGTCCACAAGTACAGGATGTCATTTATTCACTAGAAAGTGCATTTTCTGAAGAAACTGCAGTGTGAATGCTTGAATCTGAATGTATGCACTGAAATGAAATAATTACTGAATTTAAGTTAAAAATTTTGAATGAGATAAAAAAAAACAAAAAACCGAATTTAACCTGAAAACAAAAGTGCTGAACTGCTAAAAGCTGAAGGTTACAAAGAAGAAGTTGGAAAAAAGCTGAAAATGTTTTAATTGTAAATTAGAAAAACCTAAGAAATGAGAAAAGAACATTTAGAGTCAGAAAACATCTGAAAGAATATTAAAAGGTCATATTCTTTGAATCACTGAATGACTAAAATGTGATCCCTCCACTTGGATCCACACAGTTTAAAAAGTTTACATCTCTGAGCTTTGAAAGACAAGATGTTGGAAAGAGAACAACGATGGCGACGTTTTGAGGGTAAAATGATGGCTGTAACACTGTGGACACAGCAGCAGTTGAAAGAGAAGTGTTTAAGATGAATCTTGGCAGAATGAGAGAGAGAGCTCGTTAAGCAGGCAGGTGTGAGCCTGGTTGCTATAGTGACTGCACCCAAGGGCTCCATACACACGTACACAGACATGCACCTCACTTTTGCTGCTTAAAATGAACAGAAAAGTCAGGCCGAAACAAATCGCTCCCAAATGAAAAGTAAAAGTCGTATTGACAAAATTCTTTCACCGTGAGCGACAGCAATGTCTAGTCTACCTAATTCTCAGTTTTCATGCCTGTGGAGCTTATTATATGGACGTGGTGACAGTGTAAAAACACCATGCTCTTCTGATTTTCAAACGAACCTTCTGAGCCATTTTAACATTAGAGTCTATGGAAGAGTTGGAGGGAGGAGGCTGTGCATTGGTGACATTTATGAAAGAACCATAACACCTAGTACAATAGTAAACACATTGGACGAAAGAGGACAGCGATGGCTACGTTTTGAGGGTAAAATCATACCTGTAGAGCAAACGCTGCGGACACAGCAGCAGTTTTAAAAAAGATTTTAAGATTAATTTTTTTGCTCCTCTCACTCTAGCAGTTGAGCTGCCTCACTCTAGCCCCAACATTCCGTCCCATACACACCCATTATAAACTCTGAAACGGGTGAAAAAACATCATGAAACTTAAACTGGAACTGAAGAAAAAGTATAATAGATATTGAAAAGATAAATACAAGTTGAATAGTTGAATGTCTTGTCTTCGTTTTAAAGTTTGAATGGTGTCTCTATGTCAATGTATGTGGAAGTAGTAAGAGTTTAAAAATGAGTAAGTTGAATGAGAATTTGAAGGGTCTCCCCATTGAAATACATGGGAAATTTTTGTTGAATAAAGTTGAATAAAATTAAAAATATAAATGTTAAAAATGAGAAAAGTAGAAGCAGTCATGTCCAAAAGAATAGGAATCTAACGGTGTTTGAATGGTTTTTCTAAGTTGAACGGTTTTGAAGGAGTAGGCTTTCAAAAAACGTACGGAATAGATAAAATATAATAACTAGAAAGTGCATTTTCTGAAGAAACTGCAGTGTGAATGCTTGAATCTGAATGTATGCACTGAAATGAATTAATTGCTGAATTTTAAGTTAAAAATGTTGAATGAGATGAAAAATACAGAAACTTGCACCTGAAAACAAAAGTGCTGAACTGCTAAAAGCTGATATCCACACAGAAGAAGTTGGAAAATAGCTGAAAATGTTTTAAATGTAAATTAGAAAAACCTAAGAAATGAGAAAAGAACATTTAGAGTCAGAAAACATCTGAATGAATATTAAAAGGTCATATTCTTTGAATCACTGAATGACTAAAATGTGATCCCTCTGCTTGGATCCACACAGTTTAAAAAACTTTAAAAGTGTGAGCTTTGAAAGACACAGTGTTGGAAAGAGAACAACGATGGTGACGTTTTGAGGGTAAAATGATGGCTGTAGAGCAAGCACTGTGGACACAGCAGCAGTTGAAAGAGAAGTGTTTAAGATGAATCTTGGCACAGTGGCAGAGAGAGCTCGTTAAGCAGGCAGGTGTGAGCCTGGTTGCTATAGTGACTGCACCCAATGGCTCCATACACACGGACACAGACATGCACCTCACTTTTGCTGCTTAAAATGAACAGAAAAGTCAGGCCGAAACAAATCGTTCCCAAATGAAAAGTAAAAGTCGTATTGACGAAATTCTTTCACCGTGAGCGGCAGCAATGTCTAGTCTACTGAATTCTCAGTTTTCATGCCTGTGGAGTTTATTATATGGACGTGGTGACAGTGGAAAGACACCATGCTCTTCTGATTTTCAAACGAACCTTCTGAGCCATTTTAACATTAGAGTCTATGGAAGAGTTGGAGGGAGGAGGCTGTGCATTGGTGACATTTATGAAAGAACCATAACACCTAGTACAATAGTAAACACATTGGATGAAAGAGGTCAGCCATGGCTACGTTTTGAGGGTAAAATCATACCTGTAGAGCAAACGCTGCGGACACAGCAGCAGTTTTAAAAAAGATTTTAAGATTAATTTTTTTGCTCCTCTCACTCTAGCAGTTGAGCTGTCTCACTCTAGCCCCAACATTCCGTCCCATACACACCCATTATAAACTCTGAAACGGGTGAAAAAACATCATGAAACTTAAACTGGAACTGAAGAAAAAGTATAATAGATATTGAAAAGATAAATACAAGTTGAATAGTTGAATGTCTTGTCTTCGTTTTAAAGTTTGAATGGTGGCTCTATGTCAATGTATGTGGAAGTAGTAAGAGTTTAAAAATGAGTAAATTGAATGAGAATTTGAAGGGTCTCCCCATTGAAATACATGGGAAATTTTTGTTGAATAAAGTTGAATAAAATTAAAAATATAAATGTTAAAAATGAGAAAAATAGAAGCAGTCATGTCCTAAATAAGAGGAATCTAACGGTGTTTGAATGGTTTTTCTAAGTTGAACGGTTTTGAAGGAGTAGGACTTCAAAAAACGTACGGAAGAATAAAATAGAACTAGAAAGTGCATTTTCTGAAGAAACTGCAGTGTGAATGCTTGAATCTGAATGTATGCACTGAAATGAATTAATTGCTGAATTTAAGTTAAAAATTTTGAATGAGATGAAAAATACAGAAATTTTCACCTGAAAACAAAAGTGCTGAACTGCTAAAAGCTGACAACCACACAGAAGAAGTTGGAAAATAGCTGAAAATGTTTTAAATGTAAATTAGAAAAATTTAAGAAATGAGAAAAGAAATTTAGACTAAGAAAAACAAAAAAGAAAACATCTGAATGAATATTAAAAGTTCATATTCTTTGAATCACTGAATGACTAAAATGTGATCCCTCCACTTTGATCCACACAGTTTAAAAAGTTTACATCTCTGAGCTTTGAAAGACAAGATGTTGGAAAGAGAACAACGATGGCGACGTTTTGAGGGTAAAATGATGGCTGTAACACTGTGGACACAGCAGCAGTTGAAAGAGAAGTGTTTAAGATGAATCTTGGCAGAATGAGAGAGAGAGCTCGTTAAGCAGGCAGGTGTGAGCCTGGTTGCTATAGTGACTGCACCCAAGGGCTCCATACACACGTACACAGACATGCACCTCACTTTTGCTGCTTAAAATGAACAGAAAAGTCAGGCCGAAACAAATCGCTCCCAAATGAAAAGTAAAAGTCGTATTGACAAAATTCTTTCACCGTGAGCGACAGCAATGTCTAGTCTACCTAATTCTCAGTTTTCATGCCTGTGGAGCTTATTATATGGACGTGGTGACAGTGGAAAGACACCATGCTCTTCTGATTTTCAAACGAACCTTCTGAGCCATTTTAACATTAGAGTCTATGGAAGAGTTGGAGGGAGGAGGCTGTGCATTGGTGGCATTTATGAAAGAACCATAACACCTAGTACAATAGTAAACACATTGGACGAAAGAGGACAGCGATGGCTACGTTTTGAGGGTAAAATCATACCTGTAGAGCAAACGCTGCAGACACAGCAGCAGTTTTAAAAAAGATTTTAAGATTAATTTTTTTGCTCCTCTCACTCTAGCAGTTGAGCTGTCTCACTCTAGCCCCAACATTCCGTCCCATACACACCCATTATAAACTCTGAAACGGGTGAAAAAACATCATGAAACTTAAACTGGAACTGAAGAAAAAGTATAATAGATATTGAAAAGATAAATACAAGTTGAATAGTTGAATGTCTTGTCTTCGTTTTAAAGTTTGAATGGTGGCTCTATGTCAACGTATGTGGAAGTAGTAAGAGTTTAAAAATGAGTAAGTTGAATGAGGATTTGAAGGGTCTCCCCATTGAAATACATGGGAAATTTTTGTTGAATAAAGTTGAATAAAATTAAAAATATAAATGTTAAAAATGAGAAAAATAGAAGCAGTCATGTCCAAAAGAATAGGAATCTAACGGTGTTTGAATGGTTTTTCTAAGTTGAATGGTTTTGAAGTAGTGGGATTACAAAAAACGTACGGAATACAGAATAATAATAAAATAGAATAAAGATTAGAAGAACAATACTGTGAATGCTTTTCAAGCATTCACACTAATAAAGATTACAACAACAATACTGTGAATGCTTTTCAAGCATTCACACTAATAATAAAGATTAGAAGAACAATACTGTGAATGCTTTTCAAGCATTCACACTAACTAGAAAGTGCATTTTCTGAAGAAACTGCAGTGTGAATGCTTGAATCTGAATGTATGCACTGAAATGAAATAATTACTGAATTTAAGTTAAAAATTTTGAATGAGATAAAAAAAAAAAAAAACGAATTTAACCTGAAAACAAAAGTGCTGAACTGCTAAAAGCTGAAGGTTACACAGAAGAAGAAGTTGGAAAAAAGCTGAAAATGTTTTAATTGTAAATTAGAAAAACCTAAGAAATGAGAAAAGAACATTTAGAGTCAGAAAACATCTGAAAGAATATTAAAAGGTCATATTCTTTGAATCACTGAATGACTAAAATGTGATCCCTCCACTTGGATCCACACAGTTTAAAAAGTTTACATCTCTGAGCTTTGAAAGACAAGATGTTGGAAAGAGAACAACGATGGCGACGTTTTGAGGGTAAAATGATGGCTGTAACACTGTGGACACAGCAGCAGTTGAAAGAGAAGTGTTTAAGATGAATCTTGGCAGAGTGAGAGAGAGAGCTCGTTAAGCAGGCAGGTGTGAGCCTGGTTGCTATAGTGACTGCACCCAAGGGCTCCATACACACGTACACAGACATGCACCTCACTTTTGCTGCTTAAAATGAACAGAAAAGTCAGGCCGAAACAAATCGCTCCCAAATGAAAAGTAAAAGTCGTATTGACAAAATTCTTTCACCGTGAGCGACAGCAATGTCTAGTCATGTCCAAAAGAATAGGAATCTAACGGTGTTTGAATGGTTTTTCTAAGTTGAACGGTTTTGAAGGAGTAGGCTTTCAAAAAACGTACGGAATAGATAAAATATAATAATAAAGATTAGAAGAACAATACTGTGAATGCTTTTCAAGCATTCACACTAATAATAAAGATTACAACAACAATACTGTGAATGCTTTTCAAGCATTCACACTAATAATAAAGATTAGAAGAACAATACTGTGAATGCTTTTCAAGCATTCACACTAATAATAATAAAGATTACAACAACAATACTGTGAATGCTTTTCAAGCATTCACACTAATAAAGATTAGAAGAACAATACTGTGAATGCTTTTCAAGCATTCACACTAATAATAATAAAGATTACAACAACAATACTGTGAATGCTTTTCAAGCATTCACACTAATAAAGATTAGAAGAACAATACTGTGAATGCTTTTCAAGCATTCACACTAATTAAAAAAAATTGGATAAAATGCATGTGTCATTGTTTCATATTGATTTCAAATAACATACCATTTGATTTCAACATATTTTTGTTACACTTGCAGTGGTGTTATTTTGTTATGATCCTGTTCCTTTTAAATATAAATATAAATCATCTAAATAGAAATGGAAAACTAGAAAAATTAAAAATATAGCTTTACTAATCTGAAAGTTATTTGTCATTGGATCCATCATTCCCACAGTGGAACCACATTATTTCATATTATGTTCAATTCAGTAGTTAAAAGTATAAAATTTAATAATGTATTTTTAGTTTACTTTGTTAATAAACACATTTTTTAGTATTTTAGAAACACTAACATCATACATATCCAAATATGAAGCAATGTTTTAACTCCCATTTACATACAGACCTGTGGCCAACTTTATAAACCATTTTGAATTTTTCCCAGCTGAGGCATTCAAAATAGATATACTTTTGATTGTCACAGTGTTATTTGGGCAGCTGCCTGCCTAATATAACATAACATCACCACAATATTTTACATTAAATGAGGAAATGTATCTTTGTTTCCTCAGCTAAGACTGCTTGGCTGCTGTAGCTTGTGTTTATGTTGAGAGTGATGTCTGATTTAAAAGCAAGAAGCAAAAGCCACTGAGCACCATCAGTCAGCACAGAGGCAATGCTACAAATTTAAGGAACGAAGGTCAATTCTTTGTGTGTGTACATGCACAGAGCACATGTGCACACGGTTGTGCAGATTAACTCACAGATGTATATGACAACTCACGTTTGTGGCATTGACATTGTTTTCCAATCTTAAATGTAATATATACATTTCCGTCATTGGCCATAATTCTTGCAAGGAAGGGACTCAAAGGTCACAAGTTATTAAATAAAATTAATTAAACACACCATTAAAAGAAGTTCACTATTCACTCCTTAAACATCATAGCTAGCAGCAGTTATTTATGTCTATGAAAGAGAGAGCTTAATTGTTTGATTAAGCTTGATTGGAATGTCAGCTCCACACTGTGGCTGGTTGATTAAATAAGTTGGGGGAGCCAAAGTAAAATGAGCTACTTGTGGGATACTATTTAACTTGGGTTGGGTAAGCTGCTCATTTTATGCTCATTTTACTTTTCAGATGGTGTCAAGCCTGGCAGTTTGGTGTAATTGTTAGCCTAGTAATTCATACTAATATATTTCTCACACACAACCTCAACCTCTGCCTCTCCATGTGAGCAGAGACGCAGCAGCATCTTGTTTCTACAGGAAGCCTGATTAAAATGTGAGGCATTTATACGGTGTACAAGATTAAAAATGCCTTGGCTGCATTTATAAAAATAGCTGCAAAAAACTTTGTTTGCCAAACTGAGTTACTTTTTTGAAGAAGTAACTATATAATTAATTGCCCAGCTTTGGTCATTATATACTGTATTTTGGAGACAGAGAGTTACAGGACTCTCTCCCAGACCACAGACTCATAATACAAGTCAGAGCTTTATATATAAAAAAAAAAAAAAAAAAGTTGTGTTTTCGAAATTGGAGTTCAAGTTATTTTTACTTCCAATAGTGTTAACATACTACACAGGTCATGAACAAGATTTCTTTTACATTTTCATTGTAAATGGGCTGAAGCAGTTCATTAAAAGTAGTCTAACGTAAATGTAAACGCTGTAATTTGATTATTTTAATAAACCATGAAACTTGGATGGATTCGATGCCGGCGTGACCACAGTGCACACATCTGATGTCGCTCACAGTGGTCCAAGGAACCGCTCAGGGAGTTTGTGTGTTCGCTCAGACACGTGAAACATTAGAGGGAACATTGGGCCTATGACATTCAATACCGAGTTATTAAAATGTTAAGTGTAAATCATCCCCAGCCCACAATAGCAGCTGAATTTACTACGATTTCAGATCTTTTTACACGTCGATAAGAAACCACCGATGTGTAAAACAGGCTGACAACAGAATGACGTAAACCACACTGCTGCAACTGTGCAGCTCTCAGGTTTTATCTATTGTTTCTCTGTGTGGCCAGCAGGGGGAGGTGTTTTGCTTAGTTTTTAAAGAAAATATTAATGAAAACATTTTTCAAAGTTGCAAATTTGTTATCTGTTTTTATGACATTTTTCACTGTGGATTACAACAACATCAACATTAGAAAATGAAATACAACAGGTAAGCCTGCAGGTATCAGGCTGTTGTTCTCCTTTATCTCATAGTGGACAGAAATTATTTTTTGGAGTGGCACAAATAATTTGTGTGGCATCAGATTTGATGCAGAACAGCTGATTGTTCTGTAAATAGTTTGAAATGTTCATTTAAAAACATAGCTGCAAAAAACTTTGTTGTTTGCCAAACTGAGTTACTTTTTTGAAGAAGTAACTATATAATTAATTGCCCAGCATTGGTCGTTATATACTATATTTTGCAGACAGGACTCTCTCCCAGACCACAGACTCATAATACAAGTCAGAGCTTTATTAAAAAAAAAAAAGAAGAAGAAAAAAGTAAGTTGTGTTTTCGAAATTGGAGTTCAAATTATTTTTACTTCCAATATTGTTAACATACTACACAAGTCATGACTAGATTTATTTTTTTAAATTTTCACATTAAAATGGGTATTTTTTAAAATTGGAGTCAGCACACCCATCATGATGACTTTTTACTACGTCTTCCTGGAAAGCATCATGACCTTCTCCATCAGCTGCTGGTTCCACTCCCTCAGCCTTCATACAGGAACAGACTGCAGCATCAGTGTGCTCTAAAATCATTGGCCTGCCTGTCAGAACTCTGGCAGGTTTTCATCAACAGGCCCTTAGACAGGCAGCCAAAATCATCAACGACGCCTCTCACATTCTTCACCCTGCATTTCAATGGATCCCCTCTGGGCGACGCCTCCGCTGCATTTCCTGCAGGACTGAGAGGAGGAGGAGCGCCACCTTTGTCCCCAAAGCAGCTCTGCTTTTTAACTCCAGCTGATAAGAACATTTCCCACACCAGAAACATAAACTACACTCTTATACTACCAACACTTTACTCACTTTTAGTCACTTACAGTTATTTATTCACCTTTCAGTCACTTTAATTTTAAAACTGTGTAATTTTAAAACTGTATATACTGTGTATTTATTATCTCATTTTTATTGTGCTTATCTTCAACGTCATGCTGCTCTGTTGTATGTTAATTGGCCCTTGGGGATAAATAAAGTCTCTCTGATTCTGACTGATTCTGATCTTGTTTTTTATATATTGGTAGTTTGATAGGTTTCGTATTTGTTTTCTTTTACATCATATTAAAATGTATAAATATATAGATTTAAATATATTTGTGTATTCATGTCTGGATTGTGTTTGGTTTTCTTTTATTTATTTCTGCAGTGGTTGTTGTGTATTACTATTTAGATTGTTTCATGTTTAATGTTTGTATGGAAGACACAGAAAGACATTCGGCTAAAGAAATCTGTGCTAGAGTGACTTTAAAACAATAAATGAACAGAATGTAAATAATGATGTTTAGTATTTGAGAAGGAAGCTGTTTCTACAGGATCCTGATGGACACTCAAAGGTTTATAAAATGTTCTCATTAGTTGTTTGCAGCAGAATATCAACCAATGTGAACCAAAACAACAAAAGTGTGTGAGACTACAGATTCTAGAATCAGAACTGCTGATTTCATTACTCTGAACTTTTAAAGGCAGGTTTTGTATCTGAGAGCAGGGACACTTGCTGTGTTCAGTGTGACTCGTCTCTGCAGAAGGTCAGGGCTCTGATAGTTACAGTTAGCGGGTGACTTACTGGGCAGGTGGATCCTGAGTGTCTTGTGGAGTCAGGATTCCTTTATTTCCTGGTTGCTACTGGAAATAAAGAAACAAAAGGAGTGTGTGTTGTTCAGGAAGTACAGACTGTAGCTCAGCAGGTAGAATTACTAACTGGAAGGTTGGAGGTTTGATCCCTGGCTGCTCCAGTCTGCACACCACGGTATCCTTGGGCAAGACATGGAACCCCGACTTCCTCTCCGATGCATCCATCATAGTGTCATTGTTAGAAAAAGAAGTGCTTGTGTGAATGAAGCACGCTGTATAAAATGCTTTGACTGCTCATATTGAAAAGCAGCTTATAAGAACTGGTTCATTTTCCAGATAATTCCACTATTAAGACAACAGACATTTGGGAGGCTTTCTCCTGAGAGTAACACTGAAAGTCTTGCTGCTCCTCCACAAAATTGCTCAGCACTGCTCTTCCTCTCTGGAATACCTTTTTATTCACTGCAAACCATTTTATTCTCCGCGGGAGTTTGCTTCATTCATCCTGGCCGCTGTTTACATCCCGCCAGATGCGGATGCGCAGGCAGCTCAGTGCGCACTCACGGAGCAGATACTGCACATGGAGCGGACATTCCCGGACTCTCTCATTATTGCTCTTGGGGACTTTAACAAAGCCAATCTGAGCCATGAGCTTCCCAAATACAAGCAGTATATTAAATGCCCGACCAGAGAGGAGAGGACATTAGACCACTGTTACAGCACGATCAGCGGGGCCTATCGTGCGGTGCCCCGCGCTTCACTCGGACTTTCTGACCACGTCATGATCCACCTAATCCCCGCGTACAGACAGAGGCTGAAGCTCTCCAAACCTGTCGTGAGGACCAAAAAACTGTGGAGCAACGAGGCTGTGGAGGAGCTTCGCACGTGTTTGGAGTCTACAGACTGGGACACAATGAAGGCTGCTTCTAACAGCTTGGACGAGTTTACGGACACTGTCACCTCCTATAGGCGTTCAGAAGCGGAGACAGGGACTGCTACAGAGAGGTCAAGTACAGGTTCACTAAAGAAGTGGACGTTGCTAAACATCAGCACTCTGAGAAGATGCAGCAGCAGATCTCAGAGAATGACTCGGCCTCTGTGTGGAAAGGTTTTAGGAATATCACCAACTACAAGCCTAAAACCCCCCACTCCACTGATGACTTGCTCTTGGCCAACACCCTCAACGACTTCTACTGCCATTTTGACGAGCCATCAGGCAGCCTTCACACCTCCAACGGCCCCAACAATAGAGACACTTTGGACACTCATTCCCCCACCTCTCCCCCCTCCACAGTGCCATCACCACCTTCAAACACTTCACCTACAACACCCCCCTCCTCACCCCACACAAAAGAGGATTTCACACCACCTCCTCCCACCACAACTGTTCATATTCATGAAGCAGGTGTGAGGAAGCAGTTTAAGAGTCTGAATGCTCGAAAAGCTCCTGGCCCAGACGGTGTGTCTCCTGCCACCCTCAGACACTGTGCAAACGAGCTGGCCCCAGTGTTTTCTGGCATTTTCAACTCCTCACTGCAGGCATGTCATGTGCCTGCCTGCTTCAAGTCCTCTACCATAATCCCTGTCCCCAAGAAACCTAGGATCACTGGACTAAATGACTACAGACCCGTGGCTCTGACATCTGTGGTCATGAAGTCTTTTGAGCGCCTGGTTCTCTCCTATCTCAAGACCCTCACGGCCCCCCTCCTGGACCCCCTGCAGTTTGCATACAGAGCCAACAGGTCTGTAGATGACGCCATCAACATGGCCCTACACCTCATCCTGCAGCATCTGGACTCCCCAGGAACCTACGCCAGGATCCTGTTTGTGGACTTCAGCTCTGCCTTCAACACCATCCTTCCAGACCATCTCCGAGGCAAGCTTTCCCAGATGAATGTGCCTGATCCCATCTGCCGGTGGATCACTGACTTCCTGACGGACAGGAAGCAGCATGTGAGGCTGGGAAAGAATGTCTCGGACTCCCGGACCATCAGCACCGGCTCCCCTCAGGGCTGTGTTCTTTCTCCCCTGCTCTTCTCCCTGTATACTAACTGCTGCACCTCCACCCACCAGTCTGTCAAGCTAATCAAGTTTGCAGATGACACCACCGTTATTGGACTCATCTCGGACGGGGATGAGTCTGCCTACAGGAGGGAGGTTGAACGTCTGGTGTCCTGGTGCAGCCACAACAACCTGGTGCTGAATGCCCAGAAGACAGTGGAGATTATTGTGGACTTCAGGAAGCACACAGCTCCACTCCCCCCCATCATCCTGACTGACACCCCCATCACCTCTGTGGACTCATTCTGCTTCCTGGGTACCACCATCACCCAGGACCTGAAGTGGGAGCCCACCATCACCTCCGTCATTAAGAAAGCCCAGCAGAGGATGTACTTCCTGAGGCAGCTGAAGAAATTCAACCTGCCAACACGGACGATGATGCAATTCTACACTGCAATCATCGAGTCCATCCTCACCTCCTCCATCACCGTGTGGTACGCTGGAGCCACTATCAGGGACAAACAGAGACTGCAGCGTGTTGTGCGCTCTGCTGAGAAGGTGATTGGCTGCAGACTCCCATCTCTGCAGGACCTGTACACCTCCAGGACACTGGGGCGTGCAGCTCGGATCTCAGCTGACCCTTCTCACCCTGGACACAGTCTGTTTGACCTGCTCCCCTCAGGCAGGAGGCTCCGGTCCATTCGCACCAGAACCTCTCGCCATAAGAACAGTTTCTTCCCCTCTGCTGTTGAACACATGAACAATAACCGTATGACTGTTCCCACCACTAACACATGACCCTACGCTGTGTTCACTGCATCATTCCATGTTTTGGCACTGATCACCACCTGCACTCATGTATATATCATGTATATATCTATCTATCTACTTAGCACTTTTAATTCTTATTCTCATTTTTATTTTCATGTCTATTTAACCCTTGTGTGGTGTTCATATTTTTGTTACTCAGCCAGTGTTCATGGGTCTGGTGGACCCGCTAGAGTTTTGGCTTTCCAAATTAACACTATCAAACAATTTTATGTTAAATTACTCAACAGATGTTTACTTCATCCCAATTACAAGCCATATGAACAGTAAACATGGTTATTTTTTTCCCTTTCCCTTTGTTAGATCACATTTATGAATTAATGTGCTTCTCGTTTTTTTGTTTTTTTTTATAAAATGTTATAAAAAAATAAATCAGTTGTAATCAAGTGGAGTGAGTGGAAAGACAATACATTTACACGTGAAGCAATATGTTTCACAACTAAATGGGATCAGCTGCTCATCAATGGTGACATTAGGCCCAGGGTTGTAAAACAGGGGAGGTGGTGCACACACTTATCCCACACTGTCCTGATGGCAGCAAGCTTGTCTCTCTGCCGTCGAGCTGGTCTGTCGTCTCGGTTATCAAAACGGATAATCCTGGAAATTTTGTTGAAGTTTTCCAGAAACATTGATGCATGGAAAGTTTCTTGCCGGTTTTCTGCATCCCACAGGGATTCTGTGGATTCCCCTTTGGACCTGAAAACTCCAGCAAGGATAAGAACCCCAAAGTAGGCCTTTGGGGTTCTTAGATGGATTTGGTCCATCTCCTTCCACCTCTCTCCAAAAACACACCTTCCTTCTAGATTACTGCAATCCAGAATAATTTTCTGGATGGAATCTGGGATGAAAAGCTCAAATGAAGACTTGATGTCCTGCACATGAGTACCTGTCAGTCGTGTTGGCCCTGGCTTATCACAGTAGCAGCTCTGCAGGGTGGCTCATTTCTTGGGCAAGAAGACCATTCAATTTCACCAGTTATTGACATCCATATTTCTTCACTTGCTGTCTGGTGGGCTTGTTCTGGTCCTGGAGCTGGCTGCAGATGGGGTACTCGTCTTCGTTTTGTTACTAAATGGTGCTCAACCTCATCCTCTTCTTCAAAGTCACTGTCAGACTCAGAAATGTGAAATATTCTGAAACCTCTTTGTCAACATCATCATCAGAAGCTCCTCTCTCTTCCAAAATCAATTGGATGGCTCTCGCAGCAGATAATCTTTTGCCATCTTGATCAGTTGTGATAAAGAACCACACTGGCAAAGTCTTATTTAAAGTATTATGCCCCTAATTTGCAGGTGGGACAGGGTATGAGAAAATAAAATTTGGATCAAGAAAGAGGGTAAAATGTGTGGGAATGTAAGAGCAAACGTGTTGATAGTTGAATTTTCAACAATGTTGCAACTTTGTGCGGGAGCAGGAGGGGAAGAAAACACTATCAGCAGCACCAGAAAGGAGGAAGACAGAGTATGGGAACACAGGACCTACACTTTCAACACTTTTACTAGACCTGGGTCCAGTGGACCCGAACACCTTGTATGTAATGTAAATGCGTGGGGGGAGGTACAGTATGAGGTCATTGAAAATTTGTTCAGATTCATGTTCTTCACAGAAAATAAGCCAAAGCCAATGAATTTCAGGTTGAAAAAATAATTAATTGTTTAATTTTTCTTTTGAAAAAAACTGAAAACGGGTCTCACAGACCCGAACACCATACAAGGGTTAATGCGACTTGACCGTTCAAACAGCAGTCGCTTTCTGAAACATCGGATATGTATCGGATTCAGTACCACATACGAAAGTGACCCAGATCGGATTTGAAAATATCGGATTTGCGCTGTTCACACTGTCATACCATGATCAGATATGGGTCGCATAGGGTCAAAAAAATCGGATTTGATGCGCTTTCGCCTGCAGTGTGAACGTAGCCTTATTAAAATACATAAAACAATCTAATCAGAAAATAAACACTAAGAATATATATTTATCTTGTAACATTGTTTAAGTTAATGAACAATTGTGTTGAAAACTGAGATTACAATATCAATCAAGATAATTATAATGATGGTTTTTGCTGTAATTAAACAGTCATGTGGAAATGTGGCAACCACAGAACTTTAGAGGCCTTATATTCAATTATGTGTGGACTGTTTCTTTAGTCTCATACACAAATTGTTCTCAGTGTCTATGAGACTGATGAAATATCCATGTGTGCTGAAAGAGACTGTGCTGGTCTGACCCCCTCAACCTAGGTATTGTGGGTAATGAAAGAGCAGATAGGTTGGCTAAAGCAGCTGTTAAAAAAGTAGACATAGATGTGCAGATACCATTGTTGAAATCTGAGGGGAAAGAATAGTTTGGACACAAAGTAAGAACTTCTGGAGAATGGCATGGGATAATGGAACAAAAGGGAGACATGGGGTACAAAACACAATAGAAGTTAAGAGGAGTAGTGGGTTAAATAGGCAGCAGGAGAATACAAACAGGTCATTGCTTTCTGAATGGTTCTCTTTTTATGATGGGGAAACATCCGACTGGGTT